>NC_056746.1:637524442-637531942 GCF_019279795.1 Protopterus annectens | reverse complement strand
AACATTAGTAGTCAGTCACTCACCTCCTACAGAATATGACCTTAATTGGTACTGACATCTTGCTCCCATAAACTTCCACGTACAAAAACTATTGAGAGCAGTGCATATACCCCTTCCAGGTAACTACGCCCTCTCTAAAAGTGCAAGGCTAACATTTTAAGCCATAATAGGACTAACAAGAAAATCATCATCATGGGAAACTTCAATATGGATATCTTTTTAAAGAGAAGATGCTAACTCTAGTCCTTCCTTTCTCAGTACCACCTCATGCAAATGGTAAACAGCCCCACCAGACCAAATGCTTTTTCATATTGACACTACTTTCTTGACCTCCTCCACACAGGTTGTCAGGCATAGGATGTTTACCCAATCACTTCAGTGGACATCTCCTAATACAGGGCTTATTATTTTATAAAGGCTAAGGTGTCCCAGTGTGTGTCTTACAAGAGCTCTAAAATGAACTAACCCCTCACCTAAACACACTGTTCAAACTCAGCCTCTCTACAGGCTATGTACCCATAGAGTGGCGCACAGCAACAGTTATCCCACTCCACAAGAGCCACAATGGACCCCAGGAACTTTCGCCCTATAAGCCTGACTAGCCTGGTCTGCAAAGCTATGGAGCACATCATCATGGAACTCATTAACAGAGACATTGGGAACCTCCAAACATTGGACCCTACCCAGTTTGGCTTTGTTAAGGGCAGATCATGCCTCCTAAACCTGGTGGACTTCTTTGAGACAGTTACCAAGGCTTTAGACGAGGGGAAAGGAGGGTCCACACAGCCTACCTAGACCTCGCAAAGGTTTTCAACACCATTCCCCATTCTGGTATTATAGACAAGCTCACCAGCCTGAACATAAACCCCTATGCCATGAGATGGGTTGCCAATTGGTTCATGGATAGAACCCACACGGTGAGAGTTGCAGGCTCTAGGTCTGACTCTAAACCGGTTACAAGTGGCGTCCCCTAGGGCTCAGTCCTGGGACCCCTCCTGTTCAGTATATACTCCTCAGAGGTACAAGCAAGCACAGGAGGACTACGGCTGACCAAGTTCACAGATGACTGAAAACTGGGGGCCATAATTGACTCTCCAGCTGATGCAGACATCCTACAGAAGACCATAAAACAAGCAAAAAAAAACACCACCACCACACTATGTGTTAGCTTGAGAAAAAGAAACAATGAAGCAAAACTCGCCAAAACCAGCAGGACTAAATAAAAAACTTTTAATAACAGTTGAGTGCTTTCACCTGTTACAAAAGGGTCTCACTGAGATGGATACCTGGTGTCAAAATCATGGCCTCAAGCTAAAATGCCAAAAAGTGCATAGTCATCCCTTTTGGAAAAAACAAAGTACCCGCCAACTACCACATACATTGTAGTCCCCTAAATACAGAAAATGTAATAAGGGACCTGGGGACCCAAGTAGATAGTAATCTCTCCTTTGATAATCATATTGCCAAGGTGGTTAGAATATCCTTCTATGTGGCCCACCTAATCACAAAAGGGTTCACATCTAGAACAAAAGAGGTTATTGTGCCCCTCTACTCATCACTCATCAGACCCATCATAGAGTACAATGCCCCATTTGGGATGTACCTTACAAGATACCTGCAACAGTTGGAAAGACCACAGAAGTACCTCACCAAGAGGATTACTGGCCTCAAACAGATGCCCTATGCAGCTCGACTGAAGAAACTCCAGCTGTACTCAGTTGCATACCACTTACTCAGAGGTGATCTCTGCCTGACATATAAGTCCATGTCCAACCCAGAATTGATGGACATGCTCCACCTAAATAAAAACAAATCCTTGAGAGCCACACGCTCTAGAGATCTAAACCTCACCACAAAGATAAATAGCATGTGCTGGAGGAACAGATTCCTGTCCCAGAGACTCCCCATGCTTTGGAACAGGATTCCAATCTACATTAGGCAGAGCCCCTCACTAACACTCTTCAAGAAAAACCTTGATGAGTGGATGGAAAACAGAAAATTTACCCCGGAGATCACTGCAGTGGCTCTGCTGGACTGAGGTACAGGGAACTAATCTAAGGGGGTGGCAAAAGCCCACATATTCTGGCTAAGCTTTTAGATGTCCTCGGGCATATAGCCTAGTACTTTCCTATGAATCTATGATAAATACTATAATAATCATAGACTCCAAGGAAGATGAAGTGTTGGTCAGTAGAGAAAGGCAAGACTGATCTGCCCTTTATCAAGCTGCATCTTAGACCCATCCAGAGCACTTGACTTAATTTCTATATTTGAAGTCAGTCTTTAAAGGCATTTAAAGGAACAGAACTGTCCTTATGCAGACAGGAACTGAATTTGGCCACTTTGGAAAACCACACAAAATAATCATGATTACTAGTCCTTCCTAATCCTACAACATAACTGCAAACTAAAAATTAAAAGGACCAGTCAACATTTCTGTACACTAAATTTAATCTGACACTAGTGTAGCCCAAACAATTCTGAAGGTTAATCTGGACTATAGCTCAGCTCAACGATGACTGTAATAAAATCAGTAACAGCATAGCAAACTTAGACATACTTAATGACTTCAAAATGCTTGTAACCTCTCCAGTAAACTCAGAACCCTCACCTAACCCTTCCTACCCTTTCTCTCAATCTAGTCTCATAATGAACCTCCCATCCCAAAACTACAATTGCCCCATTCCTTCTCCACACATATCCAAGCAGTCCGTCATGTTACCTAGCTGTCAAACTCATCTGTCTCCCTCTCTCTTTGTCCCTGCTGACTGGCTTCCCCTATTTTATTTCAGGAAAATATCAGAAAAGCCTGTCACAACTATTAAAGAAATGAGAGACTAAATGTAATCCATATCCAACACTGTACTCCTCTTTCCTGAAAATATGTGCCGAACCATTACCTAAGCCTTTGGCATATATTTTCAACACCTCTATCACACCTCAAAAATACCCCCATTCAAATCCTGCCACCCTCATTAGCCACATCCAAACAGGAATTTTGCTCAGTATCCGTCATCTACCAAATGAAAAATACATTCATCTCTTTGAACACTAAATCAAATATGGTCTCCTAAAACTCACAACATGAATTTAGAAGCAGTTAAACATCCTCACTGCTAACGATCCAAATAAAGACATAAAATCAACATGAAGAGGAGAAAAGTGTTGCAGATTAATATAATTGAATTGATCCTCAAGGCTTTGCAAGTACCTTTATGAGGTGGACATTGTTTTTACAAAAAGACAACACTGATATATAGATTGTATTTTATATGTAATGGAGAAAGTTAGGTTAAAAAATAAAAAAGCAGCCTGGGTGCACAGGTTCCAGGATAAAAAGTACCAAATCCTTTTGTACACTGGTACTAGGAATGGAAAGAAAGCCAGTGTAGAATTCTACAAGCACAGAAAGGCTCAGTGAAGGGTGGCCTCTTCTGATGTAGAATGGAGAAGTAGTCCACAAAAAAAAAAACTGACAGGCCAAGCAAGAGGCATAGAGGCAATAAAGTGTTCTGTTGAGGATGAGGAAGAAATTATGTATTATTACTAGTACGCAAAAATACCAGAATGGGCAGTCAAAGGATATGTAGCAAGCACACCTTTCAATTCTGGAGATTTTCACAGAGCATCTAGATTTTTGCCTCATATTTTTAGTGTGTTACTTATAAAATCTATGTTTTTCTGGCAAATCACTGATGATTGAAAGCACTAAAAATGACACATATTTGATTTTCAGACTTCATATCCTTAAGAAAATGCATGATAACACAATTATTCTATCAACTTTCTAAGTTTAAAAGAGTGATATGTAAAATCTGTCCCTATTTCTGGACTCTTGACCCATTTATTTTAGGCTTTGTCAAGATTTCTTACGTTAAGAGTTTGAGAGATACAGTAACAAAAGTAAGAAATAAATCAGAGGAAAAAAAAATACTTGCACAAAAACAACTATCAAAATCTATAAATAAAGTTTTAAGATCCTTAATGCAACAGATCAAGAGAAAATATTACTTAGATGAAGAATCCTGGAAAAGGAAGTGACAGAAGGAGAAAGACAAGATAAAGAACAAAAACAAAAGAGCCAAGTCACACAAGAACCAAGACAAATCAATTTTAATAAAACAGTTTTAGCTCTTTCATAAAAATATATCCACAGACTTCTTCAGGTTACTGAAGAAACACCAACAAAAGAAACAGAGAAAGAAGAAATTGGTAAATTTTGGAGATGTATTTATAAAGACCCTGTTGAACATAACAAAGATACTAAGTGGACAGAAGAATTTAAAGAAGCCATAAGAAGCCCTAATACACAGGATATGAAATGGGATTAAATAACAGCTAGATAAATTAAGACAAATTTAAGAAAAGCTAATTCATGGAAATCAATGGCCCCAAATGCAATATCTAACTTCTGGATAAACATATTAGCATCTTTACATAAAGATTTAGCCCTATGTAAGAATTACTTATTCTATTTACATACTAGATTTGGATACAGTTACAGATTAATTCCAGAAACCAACCTTTCTTAAAGATATCTCTTCTAATTTTTGTGGATGATTCAAAACTATATAGTTTTTCAGAAAAGGTTTTGAAAGCACAACTACAAAAGGTTAATACTTTCTCATATGACATAATAATGACATTTGGTCTTGATAAATGTGCAAAAGTAACATTTGTAAAAGTAAACCTGCAACACAAAGAAAATATCATCCTGGGACAGACATGTGATATAAAGGATCTTTAACAGGGAGGTGCATATAGATAGACGGAATAGTTGAAGAGACAGCAATAAACATGAACAAATGACAGCAAAAATTAATACAGAATACACCAGAAGATTCAAGCTAATACTGAAAACTGCCTTGACATCTAGGAATAGACTTCATGCTATAAAATGATTTGCTCTTCCTGTTCTAATACAGCTTTGGTGTGACTGACTGGTCCTAAACAGCACTGAATCAGGTGGACAAGAAAAACAAGGAAAATTATAAACGCTTATCAAAGTCCATATAAAAAATAGTGCATACCAAGATTATATATCCCTCAGTCCGAAGGAGATATGGACCTTCTTGAAATTAACTACATGTATACAGTAGGTATGCAAATATGGGACTGCATACATATTTGATGACATTATCACATCCTAACATAGTGAAAGTTCTAAAGCACAAAGAGAAAAAGTCTAAGATGACATACTATCTTAGTTTAGGAGATACATTTCAGAGAAGAGTAAGAATATATATCAAAACAGATGTAGACATGAATCAAATAGCAAATGAAAGAGCCAAAGGAAAGAAAAAGAAATAATATAAAGAATAGGAACAGAAGAAAAGAAAAGACAACTGAAAAGTTCACAAATATAATGGCAAATATAGAGAATGTCTAGAACAACCACATGTTGGCCAATATTTAATACAGGAATGGTTAAGAAAAGGTAAATTGAAACCAAAAGATGAAAGGCTAATATAATGGTAGACCAAGCCAGTGGTCTACCTACATATTAGTTTACAAGGTTCATAGAAAAAAGTGAGGGAAACCAACTGTAAAACAGAATTGGAAACAGTTGCACATTTCATTACTGGGTGTGACCCACAGATGGCTAAAGGTCTGTAGACCGAAAGGCACAATTATGTGGAAAGACTATTGCACTGAGAATTGTGCAAACACTGCAATATAAAAGAATTAGAAACAGGAAGCATTATCGACAATGGTGAAGTTTATATCGCATGGGATCATCCAATACCAATAGTTCAAATAAACAGATGCAAGAAAACCGGATATAGCAGTTTAAGAAAAAAAAGACAAAAGTAATGCTGATTGCTGAAATAGCTACTCCGAGCAACTATAGGGTCTTACATACAAAGACACACAAAGTCATACAATACAAGGATTTTAGAGCAGAAATGAAAGCAATGTGGAAGAGTGATTTTCAGACAATTCCAACAGGAGTAGAAGCAGTGGGTCTAATAACAACGTAGAAGAGTGATACTCAGACAATTCCAACAGTAGTAGAAACAATGGGTCTAATAACAATGTGGAAGAGTGATACTCAGACAATTCCAACAGTAGTAGAAACAATGGGTCTAATAACAACGTGGAAGAGTGATACTCAGACAATTCCAACAGTAGTAGAAACAATGGGTCTAATAACAACGTGGAAGAGTGATACTCAGACAATTCCAACAGTAGTAGAAACAATGGGTCTAATAACAACGTGGAAGAGTGATACTCAGACAATTCCAACAGTAGTAGAAACAATGGGTCTAATAACAATGTGGAAGAGTGATACTCAGACAATTCCAACAGTAGTAGAAACAATGGGTCTAATAACAATGTGGAAGAGTGATACTCAGACAATTCCAACAGTAGTAGAAACAATGGGTCTAATAACAATGTGGAAGAGTGATACTCAGACAATTCCAACAGTAGTAGAAACAATGGGTCTAATAACAATGTGGAAGAGTGATACTCAGACAATTCCAACAGTAGTAGAAACAATGGGTCTAATAACAATGTGGAAGAGTGATACTCAGACAATTCCAACAGTAGTAGAAACAATGGGTCTAATAACAATGTGGAAGAGTGATACTCAGACAATTCCAACAGTAGTAGAAACAATGGGTCTAATAACAATGTGGAAGAGTGATACTCAGACAATTCCAACAGTAGTAGAAACAATGGGTCTAATAACAATGTGGAAGAGTGATACTCAGACAATTCCAACAGTAGTAGAAACAATGGGTCTAATAACAATGTGGAAGAGTGATACTCAGACAATTCCAACAGTAGTAGAAACAATGGGTCTAATAACAATGTGGAAGAGTGATACTCAGACAATTCCAACAGTAGTAGAAACAATGGGTCTAATAACAATGTGGAAGAGTGATACTCAGACAATTCCAACAGTAGTAGAAACAATGGGTCTAATAACAATGTGGAAGAGTGATACTCAGACAATTCCAACAGTAGTAGAAACAATGGGTCTAATAACAATGTGGAAGAGTGATACTCAGACAATTCCAACAGTAGTAGAAACAATGGGTCTAATAACAATTAAAGTATCCCAAAAAATTTCCAAAAAAATGTGGAAAAGGGGGAAAATAACAATTAAAGTGTCCCAAACAATTCAAAAAAGTGGAAAATGGTCTAAAACTTAAAGTATAAAACAATTCAAAAAATGGAAATGTCTAAAAATTTAAAGTATAAAACAATTCAAAAAAATGTGGAAATGTCTAACAATTAAAGGTAAAACAATTCAAAAAAATGTGGAAATGTCTAAAAATTTAAAGTATAAAACATTCAATAACAAAAAGGTTATAACAATTAAAGTATACAAACAATTCAAAAAAATGTGGAAATGTCTAACAATTAAAAGTATACAAACAATTCAAAAAAATGTGGAAATGTCTAACAATTAAAGTAAAAAATTTTAAAAAAAGGGGAAAAATGTCTAACAATTAAAGTATAAAAAAATTTCTAAAACAATGGGGAAAAAAA
>NC_056746.1:637513818-637523942 GCF_019279795.1 Protopterus annectens | reverse complement strand
AACAGTAGTAGAAACAATGGGTCTAATAACAATGTGGAAGAGTGATACTCAGACAATTCCAACAGTAGTAGAAACAATGGGTCTAATAACAATGTGGAAGAGTGATACTCAGACAATTCCAACAGTAGTAGAAACAATGGGTCTAATAACAATGTGGAAGAGTGATACTCAGACAATTCCAACAGTAGTAGAAACAATGGGTCTAATAACAACGTGGAAGAGTGATACTCAGACAATTCCAACAGTAGTAGAAACAATGGGTCTAATAACAATGTGGAAGAGTGATACTCAGACAATTCCAACAGTAGTAGAAACAATGGGTCTAATAACAACGTGGAAGAGTGATACTCAGACAATTCCAACAGTAGTAGAAACAATGGGTCTAATAACAACGTGGAAGAGTGATACTCAGACAATTCCAACAGTAGTAGAAACAATGGGTCTAATAACAATGTGGAAGAGTGATACTCAGACAATTCCAACAGTAGTAGAAACAATGGGTCTAATAACAACGTGGAAGAGTGATACTCAGACAATTCCAACAGTAGTAGAAACAATGGGTCTAATAACAACGTGGAAGAGTGATACTCAGACAATTCCAACAGTAGTAGAAACAATGGGTCTAATAACAACGTGGAAGAGTGATACTCAGACAATTCCAACAGTAGTAGAAACAATGGGTCTAATAACAACGTGGAAGAGTGATACTCAGACAATTCCAACAGTAGTAGAAACAATGGGTCTAATAACAACGTGGAAGAGTGATACTCAGACAATTCCAACAGTAGTAGAAACAATGGGTCTAATAACAACGTGGAAGAGTGATACTCAGACAATTCCAACAGTAGTAGAAACAATGGGTCTAATAACAATGTGGAAGAGTGATACTCAGACAATTCCAACAGTAGTAGAAACAATGGGTCTAATAACAATGTGGAAGAGTGATACTCAGACAATTCCAACAGTAGTAGAAACAATGGGTCTAATAACAACGTGGAAGAGTGATACTCAGACAATTCCAACAGTAGTAGAAACAATGGGTCTAATAACAACGTGGAAGAGTGATACTCAGACAATTCCAACAGTAGTAGAAACAATGGGTCTAATAACAATGTGGAAGAGTGATACTCAGACAATTCCAACAGTAGTAGAAACAATGGGTCTAATAACAACGTGGAAGAGTGATACTCAGACAATTCCAACAGTAGTAGAAACAATGGGTCTAATAACAACGTGGAAGAGTGATACTCAGACAATTCCAACAGTAGTAGAAACAATGGGTCTAATAACAATGTGGAAGAGTGATACTCAGACAATTCCAACAGTAGTAGAAACAATGGGTCTAATAACAACGTGGAAGAGTGATACTCAGACAATTCCAACAGTAGTAGAAACAATGGGTCTAATAACAATGTGGAAGAGTGATACTCAGACAATTCCAACAGTAGTAGAAACAATGGGTCTAATAACAATGTGGAAGAGTGATACTCAGACAATTCCAACAGTAGTAGAAACAATGGGTCTAATAACAATGTGGAAGAGTGATACTCAGACAATTCCAACAGTAGTAGAAACAATGGGTCTAATAACAACGTGGAAGAGTGATACTCAGACAATTCCAACAGTAGTAGAAACAATGGGTCTAATAACAACGTGGAAGAGTGATACTCAGACAATTCCAACAGTAGTAGAAACAATGGGTCTAATAACAATGTGGAAGAGTGATACTCAGACAATTCCAACAGTAGTAGAAACAATGGGTCTAATAACAACGTGGAAGAGTGATACTCAGACAATTCCAACAGTAGTAGAAACAATGGGTCTAATAACAATGTGGAAGAGTGATACTCAGACAATTCCAACAGTAGTAGAAACAATGGGTCTAATAACAACGTGGAAGAGTGATACTCAGACAATTCCAACAGTAGTAGAAACAATGGGTCTAATAACAATGTGGAAGAGTGATACTCAGACAATTCCAACAGTAGTAGAAACAATGGGTCTAATAACAACGTGGAAGAGTGATACTCAGACAATTCCAACAGTAGTAGAAACAATGGGTCTAATAACAACGTGGAAGAGTGATACTCAGACAATTCCAACAGTAGTAGAAACAATGGGTCTAATAACAATGTGGAAGAGTGATACTCAGACAATTCCAACAGTAGTAGAAACAATGGGTCTAATAAGAAAGAATTTTCTGTAATACTTAAATATTCTATCAATACATTCTACACTAGATAAACTGCCGAAACAGGAAATTCTGAGTACATTGCAAGTACTGAGATGAGCACTCTTGGCTAACATTAGTGATTGAAGTTGTACTAATTTCATTAACCCTATTCATGCCCTGGCTTAGAAATGGTGTCCTTTCAATTCACAGTATTAAAAACCCAAAACATTTATAGAAATTAAAAAGGAGAGGGTATATACAGTATACTGTAACTAAGAAAATCCCTTTCATGGAAAAGTACTGGTTGTCTGGGCCAACATTCATAGATATTCACAGATCATTTAATAGCATGGGCCTTACCATTCTATCTTCTTAGTTAAGCAAACTTGGATTAGAGTCAAACACTCTCATCTTGTTCAAAAAACTGTTTATCTGTTAGAACCTCCTAGTTCAGTCAGGTAACTTATGTACACGCATAAGTATCTTCTCAGCTAGAGTTCCTCATATCTGCATTTATGCCTCATATTATTTTCACTGTTTATTAACAACATAACCAATAACATCCATCCTCATAACACAACCTTGTATGTATCCATTATAGAAATAGCCATTCCAAACATCATTTCAGTCTTCACTTCAAATATACCTCTCTTCCAAATATAATTAGCTGGCAAGAAATATATAGACTCAGAATTTCTTCAGGATAGTCTCCATATTTTTTGTCTGCAGCACAAAGAAGCTATCTTCAATCCCCCCACTACTACAAATAACAACTGCAAATGGTGAGCACATTTCTGAAGTAGATAGGTACATGTAACCTTTTTATTATTTTAGACCAATCATTATTTAAACCCCAGACTAACAATCATCTCTAAGTTTCTACTCAGTTCAACACCATATTCTCCTCAAATCACCTTACCAAGGAAGTGAGACAGGCCCTTGTTAAAAAAAATCATACCTAGCTTAGAACATGCACTCTCCATCATCTCCCTCTGTTTGGTCCACAATTGCAACAACATTCAAACAACGATAAATTCCATCGGTAGATTTACGGACCTCTCCCCTGTCTAGAACATCACTGTGTTACACAGCAGAAAGCCAACTATCTTCCAGTTACAGTACAATCCACCCTTCATCTTTCCTCACTTACATTTAATAATAAATATTGCCACCTGCATGAAGCAAATTATGTTTCAAGTCATCCTCATATGATCTCAGAAGTCATTGCAATGGTACATTAATAGTACTCACTCTCCCTTTCAGACTTATATCTGGAGAGAAAAAAATTTCAAAAAATTATCTCTGCTAACTGAAACCACCTTCCCAAAGAATTTAAGCAAACTAAAGAATATTCTCTTTCTAGGAAAAAGCCAGTGGAATGTCTTAAAACAACTTACAGTTGTACATTTTCTTGATAAGGGTTAACCCCCACCCCCATTTCATCTGTCTGTCATGTGCTTCTTGCTAACTCCTGCTATAGGCCCAAAAGTGGAAATTCTCTTTCTGTCAATATACAAATAGCGGTATGATTGTTCATTTCAAAATGTTAACAATGCTGGATCTGTAAAGTGTTATGAATAGTTGTCATACTGTACAACACAGAAGAATAAGTGGATTGTCTTACAGTTTAACAACTGCTTTCTATACCACATAATTATTGTAAATGAATTACTTTAATTTCTGTAACTGAATGCCATTTCTGATGCATCTCAGAAACTGTGTATTTGCCTCTGGCCAGTTTACTCACCTGCTCAACAGAGTAAAAAATAAATAGATAGATAGATAGATAGATAGATAGATAGATAGATAGATAGATAGATAGATAGATAGATAGATAGATAGATAGATAGATAGATAGATAGATAAAGGCACATGGTATGTTGCTTGCGGGCATGCCTTAGTACTCAAGTGTGCGATAACATTAGACTATGAAAGCCTAAGAGGAAGGTTCATAGGTGTATACCAGGCTAACGACCACAAGGACCCTTTTTATGCCTAGTCATGCATCCCAAATCTTTGAGAAGTTCTGGTACCCTTGATAACTGTAAGCAGGGGCTATGGAGATGAAACATTTATAAGAAGGGGCCTGGGAGATGAACCATTTAGAGGTTACCTCTGTCCATTAGAGACATAGGAGCCAAACCAGGGATGAATTTCCTTTTGCCCATCCAATTGTCCAAGTTGCACTTGAATTGGGTTAGGGAGGAACTCTGCTTCACATGGATGAGCAGCCTGATCCATAGACAGGATAATTTCTGGGATACATACCTCTCTCTCCAGCAGTTCCTATTTATATCACAGGCAAGGTTTATGTCATTAGAATGTGTAATTCTGATGCTGTTTCTTTTGTGAATATAAAGGGGGTTCATCAGAGTGGGGTCTGAAAATGCCCTGTATGCCAGACATAGATCTCCCCTCAAAAGCCTGTAGGAGACATAATTCAAGGACAGGGCCTTGAGGTGGTCTGCAGAGAACATTTTATTTACACCCTGTATTCTTTAAGTGAGGAACCTCTGTGGATGTTTCAATTGTTGGGTATGTCTGGTTAGGTACATACCAAAGGGGGCATTGTACTCAATGATAGGTCTGATAAATGCAGAATACAGTGGAACAATGAATTCTTTAGACATAGAGGTGGTCTTCAGAGGACATTTTACTTATGTCCTGTATTCTTTAAGTGAGGAACCTCTGTGGATGTTCCAATTGTTGCATATGACTGGTTAGGTACATACCAAAGGGGGCATTGTATTCAATGATAGGTCTGATGAATGTGGAATACAGTGGAACAATGACTTCCTTGGACTTAGATGCCATACCTTTGTTTATATGTTGCCCAACATAAAATGATTTCCTCATACTGTAGACACATGATGGTCAAAGGCTATATTACTGTCTATGTGTGTCCCTATGTTCCTAACTACTGGGTCAACTCTAAGGGGTGTGTTGTCAATATGATAGCTACCAGGGGTGGATGACTTCCCAAAGGACACTGTTATGCATTTCTTTGCATTTAGCTTTAGTCCATGGCTCTGACACCAGTTGTTTGTCTGTGTCAGCCCTTGCTGGAGAACATTTGTGTAAGTGTGGGATTTAATAACAGCTCCTAATGTACAGTCATCTACAAATTTAGTCAACCAGAGACCATTGACATTGGCCTTAACTTCAGAGAAGTAAATACCAAAAAGGAGTGGTCCATGGACTGATCCCTGAGGGAATCCACTTGTGACTGGCCTCTTTGTTCAGGTTCATAGACCTGGTTGCTCAGTGGGCCCTGATCAGAATTTTTAATTTCGCCATTTGCTGTTGCATTTTTCAAGGCATCATGTCTTAATGATTATATATATTTTCATGTCACTTTTGTGCTGTAATGCAAATAATAAATCCCTAAAAATTACAGTCACAGCTAGTGTGTGTGTGTGTGTGTGTGTGTGTGTGTGTGTGTGTGTGTGTGTGTGTGTGTGTGTGTGTGTAGTTTCTTTTGGGATCTCCACATGGATACATTCTGCAATATTGTCTGCCGTGCATCACTTCTTTAAATGCCAAACAGATATACAGCCATTCAGCCTTAGAACTGTCTTTCCTAAAACAGGAACTGAAGCTTACGCACCAGTGACTTATCAAAGTAACTGGGTAATCCAGCAAGACAGACTATTTCCTTCTCACCTTTTCTACATTTCTGTGTTTATAGGAGTGTGTATAACAGAAGGGTTCCTTTCTATATGCCTCATCTAACCTTGCAAATCCTAAACCCAAAGAAAAGGAACATTTATGTTGTAAACAATTGATAATCTCCTCTTAACCTCTACATTAATTTAAATATATATATATATATATATATATATATATATATATATATATATATATATATATATATAGATATATATATATATATATATATATATATATATATATATATATATATATGAACAGTGTGCTGCAAGCTCAACTGGTTAAATCAATTGCCGGAGCTTAATTTAAGCATTTTATTTTATGTTTACAAATGTTTAACATGCCGTCTGCCAGTATACCATTTTTATCACAGACTGGGCTCTAGTACCCCTGGAAGAAGAGGAAACAGGTAAAGAAGAAGAATGGCAGCATCTCAAAACAGCATGTGTAGGCACTATAGAACTGATATACTGAGCCAGGTATGGAAATTAGGTACGTAAGGAGCGATGGAGGTATAAACTAAATATATGACATCACTCAAGCTGTTTTCATTAAATGCCGTAGATGACTTGATCTTTTTTTTGCTAAGTGCTCTTTGAATGTATTCATAAGCTGAGGAACTTAATTATGTTTTCATAGAGCATAACTAAAATTAAGGTTACCTGTCTGTATGCGTACTCAAATATAATCACTGGACTTTGCAAGTGTGTTTTGAATATTATATATACCTCTCAGCCTCTATGGGCAAGAAATCTGGACAAAGCCGAAAATAATGGAGGGCCAAAGGCTCAAAAATCAAGTACAGATTTTAAATATTTCTGCTATAAAAAATTAAACAAAAGCAGGTTTGGCATTAATATGCATTTTCTGAAGGATATAAAATCTTAAAAAATGCATGTCACTATTTGGAGACTTTATTCCTTAGCAATTTGCTCAAAAAAAACACAAAATTTATGAGGAGCAGACCAAAAACATGAGGGGAAAATCATGACATTTTGCAAAACAGTTGAGAGGGATGCTAAGTACTTGCATGTCTTATACATGAGTGGCAGAGTAGTAACGCCAGTACTGTGAGACTGTTAAAATCGATTTGAAATTACTGCCCAAGTCAAATTGTATCAGTACTAATCAGGTTTAAGAGTTATTTTGCTGATAAAATAAAGAAAGGACCTGAGGACTTCACATCTATGAATAACAGTGTCTTTCACATGAGCACAGTGAATCTCTTGTGTCACGGTTCCAGCATCTCTCATTTCTAGTCAGAGGAATATAAGCTAGATGGGACTACATTGCCATTCAGAAATGTTAAGTTGCTTTGTCTGCTTGGGGAAAGTGAGCCCTCAAACAGTTTCTGGGTCTTCTAATTGTTTTTACAGAGCTGGTATATTTTACTAGGTGATCATCTCATGTGAAGCCTAGGAGCAAGCAATGGACCCAACAACTAAATGTTTTATTTCAGCGCTGGTATTAAATGACAGTTATTAACACTTTAGCAGAAATAACTCTGGGTGTTTTTAGCATAACTTTTTAAATATGATCTTCTCTGACTGGTAATACGTTTGTGACTACAAAACAAAGAAAAAAAAAACGTGTTTATTTTAAACCAGTAATGAAAGTGACTGAATAATTAATAATTAGAAATCTTCAATAGTGCTAAGAGTGTTTCTGCATGTTATTGTGAGTGTGTGTGTGTGTGTGTGTGTGTGTGTGTGTGTGTGTGTGTGTAGGCATAAATTCATGCAAGTAGAGCACATCTTCAGTGTGGAAGTGTACATTAAATATATGTGTACTATATATAGTTTGAGTGTATAAATATATGTACAAGAGTATGCTACACACATGCAGTCAGACAGTGCGTGCGTGTGTGTGTGTGTGTGTGTGTGTGTGTGTGTGTGTGTGTGTGTGTGTGTGTGTGTGTGTGTAAGCACCCAAATATATGTCACTTGTGTGTTGCAGTTAGGTGCTTACATGTGTATGGCGTGTTGTGCATAAATGTGTGTGTGTGTGTGTGTGTGTGTGTGTGTGTGTGTGTGTGTGTGTGTGTGTGTGTGTGTGTGTGTGTGTGTGTGCCTGCACTTGTATATGTACTTGCATGTTGTGTGCATGTGTATATTAGAGGTAATTCTGAAGTTAGTCAATCGAATGGACTCAGTCTGGATGAGCAGATATTACGGTTCGGCTTGGGCAATTACTTTGCTATGTACTCTTTTTTTGGTTCTTTCTGTTTTAGTTTACACATATTTCTCAATTCACTTTTGTTTATACTCCTGGACTGCAGCTGAACATTCATTTCCTTCTCTCCTTTGAAACACCCTCATTTGAGAACCACAGTGCTGTTTCCCTTCTTTTTTTTCTCTGCATTTGCTCTGCACATGTAAATTTGTTGCTGCTCTGATGACAGACTTGATGTACCTCTTTTGCTCATGCCTCTTTTGTTCTTCCAACTTGCCTTCATGACTTTTACTGAGGGCTTATTTGAGGCAATGCGGTGGTGGTGCTGCAGTAGCATTGTCACCTCACAGTTAGACGTTGCTGTTCGATTCTCAGTTAGAGCGTCTTCTGTGTGGCGACATGTGTGAATGGGCGTTCCTTTGTTGAAGGTTGTGCATTAGGCCCGGCAAGCCAGCACGTAAAAATCTACTGCCAATCATTAGTGGACCGGAGTTCCGCTGTGGCGACCCCTAACCGGGAAAAAGCCGAAAGACACAAACAAACCAATTTTATCCATCTGTCCTCCTGGACTCTTGTTGTTGTGTCTTTCAGCTTTTCCCGGTTAGGGGTCGCCACAGCGGATCTCTGGTCCTCTAATGATTGTTGTTGATTTTTACATGCCGAGTTACCAGCCCTGACGCACAACCTTCAATGAAGGTACACCCATTCATGCATGTCTCCACGCAGAAGACGCTCTATCTGAGAATCGAACCGGACAGCGTCTTACTGTGAGGCGATAACGCTACTGAAGCACCACTCATTTAGAATGACTGAGACAGCTTTTTTAAGTTTATGTAAGCTAAATTGTTTTGTGATCAATAATTCCCAGAGGATTGCCCACATCTGGGTCTGACTTCCTCTCTGTGTTTTACAACACTAAGACTGCCATTAGTTGTTTGAGACCCACCCTCTTAAAGGGTATCAAGAATGTTCTTAGTTGTATGACTGAAGTTAATTACGTGGCAGATTGACACTTAGATTTATGCTCACTGCTATATAGCTTAACAGTGAAAAGCAAAAATTGAAAGTCACTGTTTTACTCTTAAAGTGTTTTTTTTTTGGGGGGGGGACACCCTCTACATCTTCCTAAAGTGTTAGTTCTGCCCTGCTACTTAAATATACAAACTCCAAGATCTCTGTATCTCAGAAAAAAAGTTTACTTGTGCCACATTCTCGATCTTAAAAAAAAAAAAATCGCAAAAGTTGTGATTACACATTAGCCTGTAAATCGTAGATGACTTGCAGTTAAACTTGGCATACTCTGTTCTGAGGTTTGGATGCAGTCAAGGTGTTCCATTTTGAGTACGGCATGCCATAGTTCTCCATCAATGATGATGAGATTCCCTTCAGTGGCATCCTAAGCATGCTTTCTAGAACTGTGTTTATGTTTTCCTCCCCATTAGGATTATAGACATATGTATATGTGTGTGTGTGTGTGTGTGTGTGTGTGTGTGTGTGTGTGTGTGTGTGTGTGTGTGTGTGTGTGTGTGTATATATATATATATATATATATATATATATATATATATATATATATATATATATATGTATATGTATATAACCCAGCCACTGGGGATGCACAAGCCAGTGCATTTCTTTGTGCCGGTCCCAAGCCCGGATAAATGGGGAGGGTTGCATCAGGAAGGGCATCCGGCGTAAAACATCACCAAAGCATTTCATGCAGTCACCAAGAAAAATTTTTATACCGGATCGGTCGAGGCCCAGGTTAACAACGACCACCACCAGTACTGTTAGCCTACAGGGTGCTGGCAGAAACTGGGCTACTGTTGGCCAAAGGAGGAAAAGAGGCAAAAGACATGGCTGAAGGCAGGAGGAGAGGAGAAAGGCTAGGACTGTGGTAGTGAGGGTCAGAACTTTGAATGTTGGCAGTATGACTGGTATAGGGAGAGAGCTAGCTGATATGTTGGACAGAAGGAAGGTTGGTATATTGTGTGTGCAAGAGACCACATGGAAGGGGAGTAAGGCTAGGTGTATTGGAGGTGGGTTCAAATTGTTTTATCAAGGTGTGGATGGGAGGAGAAATGGTGTAGGAGTTATTCTGAAGGAACAG